>NC_069499.1:1586640959-1586673459 GCF_027579735.1 Bombina bombina
GAATGCAGAGGTTCAAAGGGAACCCCTTGAAGAACTTTAAGAACTAAATTTAAACTCCATGGCGGAGCAACAGGTTTAAACACAGGCTTGATTCTAACTAAAGCCTGACAAAATGCCTGAACGTCTGGAACATCCGCCAGACGCTTGTGCAAAAGAATAGACAGAGCAGAAATCTGTCCCTTTAAGGAACTAGATGACAATCCCTTCTCCAATCCTTCTTGGAGAAAAGACAATATCCTGGGAATCCTGACTTTACTCCATGAGTAACCCTTGGATTCACACCAATGAAGATATTTACACCATATCTTATGATAGATTTTCTAAGAGGGGGTTCCACAATGGCTTCTAAACATAATGAACAATGAGTTTCCTCTATGTCAGACATGTTTAAACAGACTAGTAATGAGACCAGCAAGCTTGGAAAACACTTTAATAACTGAACAAGCAAAAAATAAAAACGATACTGTGCATTTAAGAGAAAAAAAAAACAATCACAGAAACTGCTAAAACAGTGAAAAAAAAAAAATTTATGCTTACCTGATAAATTCATTTCTCCTGTAGTGTGGTCAGTCCACGGTTCATCATTACTTCTGGGATATTATCTCCTCCCCTACAGGAAGTGCAAGAGGATTCACCCAGCAGAGCTGCTATATAGCTCCTCCCCTCTACGTCACCTCCAGTCATTCGACCAAAGGACCAACGAGAAAGGAGAAGCCCAAGGGTGTAGTGGTGACTGGAGTATAATCCAAAAATTTTTTAGCCTGCCATAAAAAACAGGGCGGGCCGTGGACTGACCACACTACAGGAGAAATGAATTTATCAGGTAAGCATAAATTTTGTTTTCTCCTGTTAAGTGTGGTCAGTCCACGGGTCATCATTACTTCTGGGATACCAATACCAAAGCAAAAGTACACGGATGACGGGAGGGACAGGCAGGCTCTTTATACGGAGGGAACCACTGCCTGAAGAACCTCTCTCCCAAAAACAGCCTCCGAAGAAGCAAAAGTGTCAAATTTGTAAAATTTGGAAAAAGTATGAAGAGAAGACCAAGTTGCAGCCTTGCAAATCTGTTCAACAGATGCCTCATTCTTAAAGGCCCAAGTGGAAGCCACAGCTCTAGTAGAATGAGCTGTAATTCTTTCAGGAGGCTGCTGTCCAGCAGTCTCATAGGCTAATCGTATTATGCTACGAAGCCAAAAAGAGAGAGAGGTAGCCGAAGCTTTTTGACCTCTCCTCTGGCCAGAATAAACGACAAACAGGGAAGACGTTTGACGAAATTCCTTAGTTGCCTGTAGATAAAATTTCAGGGCACGGACTACATCTAGATTGTGTAGCAGACGTTCCTTCTTCGAGGAAGGATTAGGACACAAAGATGGAACCACAATCTCTTGATTGATATTCCTGTTAGTGACCACCTTAGGTAGGAACCCAGGTTTAGTACGCAGAACTACCTTGTCTGAATGAAAAATCAGATAAGGAGAATCACAATGTAAGGCAGATAACTCAGAGACTCTTCGAGCCGAGGAAATAGCCATTAAAAACAGAACTTTCCAAGATAACAACTTGATATCAATGGAATGAAGGGGTTCAAACGGAACACCCTATAAAACATTAACTAAGTTCAAACTCCATGGCGGAGCAACAGTTTTAAACACAGGCTTGATCCTAGCTAAAGCCTGACAAAAAGCTTGAACGTCCGGAACTTCTGTCAGACGTTTGTTTAAAAGAATGGACAGAGCTGAAATCTGTCCCTTTAAAGAACTAGCGGATAACCCCTTTTCTAAACCTTCTTGTAGAAAAGACAATATCCTTGGAATCCTAACCTTACTCCATGAGTAACTCTTGGATTCGCACCAATATAAGTATTTACGCCATATTTTATGGTAAATCCTTCTGGTAACAGGCTTCCTAGCCTGTATTAAGGTATCAATAACTGGCTCAGAAAACCCACGTTTTGATAAAATCAAGCGTTCAATTTCCAAGCAGTCAGCTTCAGAGAAGTTAGATTTTGATGTTTGAATGGACCCTGGATCAGAAGGTCCTGTTTCAGAGGTAGAGACCAAGGCGGACAGGATGACATGTCCACTAGATCTGCATACCAAGTCCTGCGTGGCCATGCAGGTGCTATTAGAATCACTGATGCTCTCTCCTGTTTGATTCTGGCAATCAATCGAGGAAGCATCGGGAAGGGTGGAAACACATAAGCCATCCCGAAGGTCCAAGGTGCTGTCAAAGCATCTATCAGAACCGCTCCCGGATCCCTGGATCTGGACCCGTAGCGAGGAAGCTTGGCGTTCTGACGAGACGCCATGAGATCTATCTCTGGTTTGCCCCAACGTCGAAGTATCTGGGCAAAGACCTCCGGATGAAGTTCCCACTCCCCCGGATGAAAAGTCTGACGACTTAAGAAATCCGCCTCCCAGTTCTCCACTCCCGGGATGTGGATTGCAGACAGGTGGCAAGAGTGAGACTCTGCCCAGCGAATTATCTTTGATACTTCCATCATTGCTAGGGAGCTTCTTGTCCCTCCCTGATGGTTGATGTAAGCTACAGTCGTGATGTTGTCCGACTGAAACCTGATGAACCCCCGAGTTGTTAACTGGGCCAAGCCAGAAGGGCATTGAGAACTGCTCTCAATTCCAGAATGTTTATTGGAAGGAGACTCTCCTCCTGATTCCATAGTCCCTGAGCCTTCAGAGAATTCCAGACAGCGCCCCAACCTAGTAGGCTGGCGTCTGTTGTTACAATTGTCCAGTCTGGCCTGCTGAATGGCATCCCCCTGGACAGGTGTGGCCGATAAAGCCACCATAGAAGAGAATTTCTGGTCTCTTGATTCAGATTCAGAGTGGGGCACAAATCTGAGTAATCCCCATTCCACTGACTTAGCATGCACAATTGCAGCGGTCTGAGATGTAGGCGTGCAAAAGGTACTACGTCCATTGCCGCTACCATTAAGCCGATCACCTCCATGCATTGAGCTACTGACGGGTGTTGAATGGAATGAAGGACACGGCATGCATTTTGAAGCTTTGTTAACCTGTCTTCTGTCAGGTAAATCTTAATTTCTACAGAATCTATCAGAGTCCCCAAGAAGGGAACTCTTGTGAGTGGAAAGAGAGAACTCTTCTTTTCGTTCACCTTCCATCCATGCGACCTTAGAAATGCCAGTACTAACTCTGTATGAGACTTGGCAGTTTGAAAGCTTGAAGCTTGTATCAGAATGTCGTCTAGGTACGGAGCTACCGAAATTCCTCGCGGTCTTAGTACCGCCAGAAGAGTACCCAGAACCTTTGTGAAGATTCTTGGAGCCGTAGCCAGTCCGAATGGAAGAGCTACAAACTGGTAATGCCTGTCTAGAAAGGCAAACCTTAGATACCGGTAATGATTTCTGTGAATCGGTATGTGAAGGTAAGCATCCTTTAAATCCACTGTGGTCATGTACTGACCCTCTTGGATCATGGGCAAAATTGTTCGAATCGTTTCCATCTTGAACGATGGAACTCTTAGGAATTTGTTTAGGATCTTTAAATCCAAGATTGGCCTGAAAGTTCCCTCTTTTTTGGGAACTACAAACAGATTTGAGTAAAACCCTTGTCCTTGTTCCGACCGCGGAACTGGATGGATCACTCCCATTAATAAAAGATCTTGTACGCAGCGTAGGAACACTTCTTTCTTTATTTGGTTTGTTGATAACCTTGACAGATGAAATCTCCCTCTTGGGGGAGAGGATTTGAAGTCCAGAAGGTATCCCTGAGATATGATCTCTAACGCCCAGGGATCCTGAACATCTCTTGCCCAAGCCTGGGCGAAGAGAGAAAGTCTGCCCCCTACTAGATCCGGTCCCGGATCGGGGGCCCTCGATTCATGCTGTCTTAGGGGCAGCAGCAGGTTTCCTGGCCTGCTTGCCCTTGTTCCAGGACTGGTTAGGTTTCCAGCCTTGTCTGTAGCGAGCAACAGCTCCTTCCTGTTTTGGTGCAGAGGAGGTTGATGCTGTTCCTGCTTTGAAATTACGAAAGGAACGAAAATTAGACTGTCTAGCCCTAGGTTTGGCTTTGTCCTGAGGCAGGGCATGGCCTTTACCTCCTGTAATGTCAGCGATAATCTCCTTCAACCCGGGCCCGAACAAGGTTTGCCCTTTGAAAGGTATATTAAGCAATTTAGATTTAGAAGTAACATCAGCTGACCAGGATTTTAGCCACAGTGCTCTGCGTGCCTGAATGGCAAATCCGGAATTCTTAGCCGTAAGTTTAGTTAAATGTACTACGGCATCTGAAATAAATGAGTTAGCTAACTTAAGGGCTTTAAGTTTGTCTGTAATCTCATCTAGTGTAGATGAATGAAGTGTCTCTTCCAGAGACTCAAACCAAAATGCTGCTGCAGCCGTGACAGGCGCAATACATGCAAGAGGTTGCAATATAAAACCTTGTTGAACAAACATTTTCTTAAGGTAACCCTCTAATTTTTTATCCATTGGATCTGAAAAGGCACAGCTATCCTCCACCGGGATAGTGGTACGCTTAGCTAAAGTAGAAACTGCTCCCTCCACCTTAGGGACCGTTTGCCATAAGTCCCGTGTGGTGGCGTCTATTGGAAACATTTTTCTAAATATCGGAGGGGGTGAGAACGGTACACCGGGCCTATCCCACTCCTTAGTAACAATTTCAGTAAGTCTCTTAGGTATAGGAAAAACATCAGTACTCGCCGGGTACCCGCAAAATATTTATCCAACCTACACATTTTCTCTGGTATTGCAACTGTGTTACAATCATTCAGAGCCGCTAACACCTCCCCTAGTAATACACGGAGGTCTTCCAGCTTAAATTTAAAATTTGAAATATCTGAATCCAATCTATTTGGATCAGAACCGTCACCCACAGAATGAAGTTCTCCGTCCTCATGTTCTGCCGCCTGTGACGCAGTGTCTGACATGGCCCTAATATTATCAGCGCACTCTGTTCTCACCCCAGAGTGATCACGCTTGCCTCTAAGTTCTGGTAATTTAGCCAAAACTTCAGTCATAACAGTAGCCATATCCTGTAATGTGATTTGAAATGGCCGCCCAGATGTACTCGGCGCTACAATATCACGCACCTCCCGAGCGGGAGATGTAGGTACTGACACGTGAGGCGAGTTAGTCGGCATAACTCTCCCCTCGTTGTCTGGTGAAATATGTTCAATTTGTACAGATTGACTTTTATTTAAAGTAGCATCAATACAGTTAGTACATAAACTTCTATTGGGCTCCACTTTGGCATTAGCACATATAGCACATGTATCTTCCTCTGAATCAGACATGTTTAACACACTAGCAATTAACTAGCAACTTGGAAATGCTTTTTTAAGTAATTTACAATAATATGAAAACGAACTGTGCCTAAAAGAAGCACAGAAAAATTATGACAGTTGAAAATAATTAAGTTATAGCATCAATCTTTGTCAGAAATATACAATTTTAGCAAAGGATTGTTCCCATTAGCAAAGGATAACTAACCCAGGCAGCAGAAAAAAATACACAAATAAACGTTTTTTATCACAGTCAACTACAATCTTCACAGCTCTGCTGTGATGATTACCTCCCTCAAAAAAGGCTTTGGAGATCCCTGAGTTCTGTAGAGATGAACCGGATCATGCAGGAAGAAAATGAACCTCTGACTGAGTTTTTTTATGCGTAGTAAAAGCGCCAAAAATGGCCCCTCCCCCTCACACATAACAGTGAGAGAGATCAGTGAACTGCTTTAATTTAAACAAAAACTATTGCCAAGTGGAAAAAATAGTGCCCAAAACATTTTTTCACCCAGTACCTCAGAGAAATAAACGTTTTTACATGCCAGCAAAAAAACGTTTAACCTCAATAAATTAATTGTTATTTAAAACCTATTGCAAGTCCCTGCAAATTAGGTTAAGTCTATGCATACAGTATAAATCCAGTGAAGTACCATTCCCCAGAATACTGAAGTGTAAAATATACATACATGACAGCCTGATACAAGCTACATCTACTGCATTTAAGGCTGAGTTTACATTATAACGGTATGGCAGGATTTTCTCATCAATTCCATGTCAGAAAATAACAAACTGCTACATACCTCTTTGCAGATTAATCTGCCCGCTGTCCCCTGATCTGAAGTTTACCTCTCCTCAGATGGCCGAGAAACAGCAATATGATCTTAACTACTCCGGCTAAAATCATAGAAAAAACTCCGGTAGATTCTTCTTCAAATTCTACCAGAGAATGAATAACACACTCCGGTGCTATTATAAAATAACAAACTTTTGATTGAAGTTAATAAACTAATTAAATCACCACAGTCCTCTCACACATCCTATCTATTCGTTGGGTGCAAGAGAATGACTGGAGGTGACGTAGAGGGGAGGAGCTATATAGCAGCTCTGCTGGGTGAATCCTCTTGCACTTCCTGTAGGGGAGGAGATAATATCCCAGAAGTAATGATGACCCGTGGACTGACCACACTTAACAGGAGAAAGCAGTAAATCTTACGAAATTTTTACAGTGTGTATAATAGGCTGAAAGAGCATTGCACCCACTTGCAAATGGATGATTAACCCCTTAGTTTCAAAACCGGATAAAAAAAAAACAGAATTTATGTTTACCTGATAAATTACTTTCTCCAACGGTGTGTCCGGTCCACGGCGTCATCCTTACTTGTGGGATATTCTCTTCCCCAACAGGAAATGGCAAAGAGCCCAGCAAAGCTGGTCACATGATCCCTCCTAGGCTCCGCCTTCCCCAGTCATTCGACCGACGTAAAGGAGGAAAATTTGCATAGGAGAAATCATATGATACCGTGGTGACTGTAGTTAAAGAAAATAAATTATCAGACCTGATTAAAAAACCAGGGCGGGCCGTGGACCGGACACACCGTTGGAGAAAGTAATTTATCAGGTAAACATAAATTCTGTTTTCTCCAACATAGGTGTGTCCGGTCCACGGCGTCATCCTTACTTGTGGGAACCAATACCAAAGCTTTAGGACACGGATGAAGGGAGGGAGCAAATCAGGTCACCTAGATGGAAGGCACCACGGCTTGCAAAACCTTTCTCCCAAAAATAGCCTCAGAAGAAGCAAAAGTATCAAATTTGTAAAATTTAGTAAAAGTGTGCAGTGAAGACCAAGTCGCTGCCTTACATATCTGATCAACAGAAGCCTCGTTCTTGAAGGCCCATGTGGAAGCCACAGCCCTAGTGGAATGAGCTGTGATTCTTTCAGGAGGCTGCCGTCCGGCAGTCTCGTAAGCCAATCTGATGATGCTTTTAAGCCAAAAAGAGAGAGAGGTAGAAGTTGCTTTTTGACCTCTCCTTTTACCAGAATAAACAACAAACAAGGAAGATGTTTGTCTAAAATCCTTTGTAGCATCTAAATAGAATTTTAGAGCACGAACTACGTCCAAATTGTGCAACAAACGTTCCTTCTTTGAAACTGGATTCGGACACAAAGAAGGCACGACTATCTCCTGGTTAATGTTTTTGTTAGAAACAACTTTCGGAAGAAAACCAGGTTTAGTACGCAAAACCACCTTATCTGCATGGAACACCAGATAAGGAGGAGAACACTGCAGAGCAGATAATTCAGAAACTCTTCTAGCAGAAGAAATTGCAACCAAAAACAAAACTTTCCAAGATAATAACTTAATATCAACGGAATGTAAGGGTTCAAACGGAACACCCTGAAGAACTGAAAGAACTAAATTGAGACTCCAAGGAGGAGTCAAAGGTTTGTAAACAGGCTTGATTCTAACCAGAGCCTGAACAAAGGCTTGAACATCTGGCACAGCTGCCAGCTTTTTGTGAAGTAACACAGACAAGGCAGAAATCTGTCCCTTCAAGGAACTTGCAGATAATCCTTTCTCCAAACCTTCTTGAAGAAAGGATAGAATCTTAGGAATTTTTATCTTGTCCCAAGGGAATCCTTTAGATTCACACCAACAGATATATTTTTTCCATATTTTGTGGTAGATTTTTCTAGTTACAGGCTTTCTGGCCTGAACAAGAGTATCAATGACAGAATCTGAGAACCCTCGCTTTGATAAGATCAAGCGTTCAATCTCCAAGCAGTCAGTTGGAGTGAGACCAGATTCGGATGTTCGAACGGGCCTTGAACAAGAAGGTCCCGTCTCAAAGGTAGCTTCCATGGTGGAGCCGATGACATATTCACCAGGTCTGCATACCAAGTCCTGCGTGGCCACGCAGGAGCTATCAAGATCACCGATGCCCTCTCCTGATTGATCCTGGCTACCAGCCTGGGGATGAGAGGAAACGGCGGGAATACATAAGCTAGTTTGAAGGTCCAAGGTGCTACTAGTGCATCTACTAGAGTCGCCTTGGGATCCCTGGATCTGGACCCGTAGCAAGGAACCTTGAAGTTCTGACGAGAGGCCATCAGATCCATGTCTGGAATGCCCCACAACTGAGTAATTTGGGCAAAGATTTCCGGATGGAGTTCCCACTCCCCCGGATGAAATGTCTGACGACTCAGAAAATCTGCTTCCCAATTTTCCACTCCTGGGATGTGGATTGCAGACAAGTGGCAGGAGTGAGTCTCCGCCCATTGAATGATTTTGGTCACTTCTTCCATCGCCAGGGAACTCCTTGTTCCCCCCTGATGGTTGATGTACGCAACAGTCGTCATGTTGTCTGATTGAAACCGTATGAATTTGGCCTTTGCTAGCTGAGGCCAAGCCTTGAGAGCATTGAATATCGCTCTCAGTTCCAGAATATTTATCGGGAGAAGAGATTCTTCCCGAGACCAAAGACCCTGAGCTTTCAGGGGTCCCCAGACCGCGCCCCAGCCCACCAGACCGTGACAATGACCCACTCTGGTCTGCGGAAGCTCATCCCCTGTGACAGGTTGTCCAGGGACAGCCACCAACGGAGTGAATCTCTGGTCCTCTGATCTACTTGTATCGTCGGAGACAAGTCTGTATAATCCCCATTCCACTGACTGAGCATGCACAGTTGTAATGGTCTTAGATGAATTCGCGCAAAAGGAACTATGTCCATTGCCGCTACCATCAAACCTATTACTTCCATGTACTGCGCTATGGAAGGAAGAGGAACAGAATGAAGTATTTGACAAGAGTTTAGAAGTTTTGATTTTCTGGCCTCTGTCAGAAAAATCCTCATTTCTAAGGAGTCTATTATTGTTCCCAAGAAGGGAACCCTTGTTGACGGAGATAGAGAACTTTTTTCTACGTTCACTTTCCACCCGTGAGATCTGAGAAAGGCCAGGACAATGTCCGTGTGAGCCTTTGCTTGTGGAAGGGACGACGCTTGAATCAGAATGTCGTCCAAGTAAGGTACTA
The DNA here is from genome assembly GCF_027579735.1 of Bombina bombina. Classification (NCBI taxonomy): domain Eukaryota; kingdom Metazoa; phylum Chordata; class Amphibia; order Anura; family Bombinatoridae; genus Bombina; species Bombina bombina. The sequence continues at coordinate 1,586,650,280 of NC_069499.1, forward strand.
CTGCAATGCCCCTTGGTCTTAGCACCGCTAGAAGGGACCCTAGCACCTTTGTGAAAATTCTTGGAGCAGTGGCTAATCCGAACGGAAGTGCCACAAACTGGTAATGCTTGTCCAGAAATGCGAACCTTAGGAACCGATGATGTTCCTTGTGGATAGGAATATGTAGATACGCATCCTTTAAATCCACCGTGGTCATGAATTGACCTTCCTGGATGGAAGGAAGAATTGTTCGAATGGTTTCCATTTTGAACGATGGAACCTTGAGAAACTTGTTTAGGATCTTGAGATCTAAGATTGGTCTGAATGTTCCCTCTTTTTTGGGAACTACGAACAGATTGGAGTAGAACCCCATCCCTTGTTCTCCTAATGGAACAGGATGAATCACTCCCATTTTTAACAGGTCTTCTACACAATGTAAGAATGCCTGTTTTTTTATGTGGTCTGAAGACAATTGAGACCTGTGGAACCTCCCCCTCGGGGGAAGCCCCTTGAATTCCAGAAGATAACCTTGGGAGACTATTTCTAGCGCCCAAGGATCCAGAACATCTCTTGCCCAAGCCTGAGCGAAGAGAGAGAGTCTGCCCCCCACCAGATCCGGTCCCGGATCGGGGGCCAACATCTCATGCTGTCTTGGTAGCAGTGGCAGGTTTCTTGGCCTGCTTACCTTTGTTCCAGCCTTGCATTGGCCTCCAGGCTGGCTTGGCTTGAGAAGTATTACCCTCTTGCTTAGAGGACGTAGCACTTGGGGCTGGTCCGTTTCTGCGAAAGGGACGAAAATTAGGTTTATTTTTGGCCTTGAAAGACCTATCCTGAGGAAGGGCGTGGCCCTTGCCCCCAGTGATATCAGAAATAATCTCTTTCAAGTCAGGGCCAAACAGCGTTTTCCCCTTGAAAGGAATGTTAAGCAATTTGTTCTTGGAAGACGCATCCGCTGACCAAGATTTTAGCCAAAGCGCTCTGCGCGCCACAATAGCAAACCCAGAATTTTTCGCCGCTAATCTAGTCAATTGCAAAGTGGCGTCTAGGGTGAAAGAGTTAGCCAATTTGAGAGCATGAATTCTGTCCAAAATCTCCTCATAAGAAGAATCTTTATTGAGCGCCTTTTCTAGTTCATCGAACCAGAAACACGCTGCTGTCTATCTGGTAGTTCAGACATGTTAAACAGGCATAAACTTGATAACAAAGTACAAAAAACGTTTTAAAATAAAACCGTTACTGTCACTTTAAATTTTAAACTGAACACACTTTATTACTGCAAATGTGAAAAAGTATGAAGGAATTGTTCAAAATTCACCAAAATTTCACCACAGTGTCTTAAAGCCTTAAAAGTATTGCACACCAAATTTGAAAGCTTTAACTCTTAAAATAACTGAACCGGAGCCGTTTTTATATTTAACCCCTTTACAGTCCCTGGTATCTGCTTTGCTGAGACCCAACCAAGCCCAAAGGGGAATACGATACCAAATGACGCCTTCAGAAAGTCTTTTCTATGTATCAGAGCTCCTCACACATGCATCTGCATGTCATGCTTCCCAAAAACAAGTGCGCAATAGAGGCGCGAAAATGAGGCTCTGCCTATGATTAGGGAAAGCCCCTAGAGAATAAGGTGTCCAATACAGTGCCTGCCGGTTATTTTACATAATTCCCAAGAATAAAATAATTCTTGTGAAGCCCTTTTTTTCTTATGTAATAAAAAACATAATTTATGCTTACCTGATAAATTCCTTTCTTCTGTTGTGTGATCAGTCCACGGGTCATCATTACTTCTGGGATATAACTCCTCCCCAACAGGAAATGCAAGAGGATTCACCCAGCAGAGCTGCATATAGCTCCTCCCCTCTACGTCAGTCCCAGTCATTCGACCAAGAATCAACGAGAAAGGAGTAACCAAGGGTGAAGTGGTGACTGGAGTATAATTTAAAAGATATTTACCTGCCTTAAAACAGGGCGGGGCCGTGGACTGATCACACAACAGAAGAAAGGAATTTATCAGGTAAGCATAAATTATGTTTTCTTCTGTTATGTGTGATCAGTCCACGGGTCATCATTACTTCTGGGATACCAATACCAAAGCAAAAGTACACGGATGACGGGAGGGATAGGCAGGCTCATTATACAGAAGGAACCACTGCCTGAAGAACCTTTCTCCCAAAAATAGCCTCCGAAGAAGCAAAAAGTGTCAAATTTGTAAAATTTGGAAAAAGTATGAAGCGAAGACCAAGTTGCAGCCTTGCAAATCTGTTCAACAGAGGCCTCATTCTTAAAGGCCCAAGTGGAAGCCACAGCTCTAGTGGAGTGAGCTGTAATTCTTTCAGGAGGCTGCTGTCCAGCAGTCTCATAGGCTAAACGTATTATGCTACGAAGCCAAAAAGAGAGAGAGGTAGCAGAAGCTTTTTGACCTCTCCTCTGTCCAGAATAAACGACAAACAGGGAAGAAGTTTGTCGAAAATCTTTAGTTGCCTGCAAGTAGAACTTGAGGGCACGAACTACATCCAGATTGTGTAGAAGACGTTCCTTCTTTGAAGAAGGATTTGGACACAAGGATGGAACAACAATCTCTTGATTGATATTCCTGTTAGTGACTACCTTAGGTAAGAACCCAGGTTTAGTACGCAGAACTACCTTGTCTGAGTGAAAAATCAGATAAGGAGAATCACAATGTAAAGCTGATAACTCAGAGACTCTTCGAGCCGAGGAAATAGCCATTAAAAACAGAACTTTCCAAGATAACAATTTTATATCAATGGAATGAAGGGGTTCAAACGGAACACCCTGTAAAACGTTAAGAACTAAGTTTAAACTCCATGGCGGAGCAACAGCTTTAAACACAGGCTTGATCCTAGCTAAAGCCTGACAAAAGGCCTGGACGTCTGGATTTTCTGACAGACGCCTGTGTAACAAGATGGACAGAGCTGAAATCTGTCCCTTTAATGAACTAGCTGATAAACCCTTTTCTAAACCTTCTTGTAGAAAGGACAATATCCTAGGGATCCTAACCTTACTCCAGGAGTAACGTTTGGATTCGCACCAGTATAGGTATTTACGCCATATTTTATGGTAAAATCTTTCTGGTAACAGGCTTCCTAGCCTGTATCAGGGTATCAATAACCGACTCAGAAAAACCACGTTTTGATAAAATCAAGCGTTCAATTTCCAAGCAGTCAGCTTCAGAGAAGTTAGATTTTGATGTTTGAATGGACCCTGTATCAGAAGGTCCTGTCTTAGAGGTAGAGACCAAGGCGGACAGGATGACATGTCCACTAGATCTGCATACCAAGTCCTGCGTGGCCATGCAGGCGCTATTAGAATCACTGATGCTCTCTCCTGTTTGATTTTGGCAATCAATCGAGGAAGCAGCGGGAAGGGTGGAAACACATAAGCCATCCCGAAGTTCCAAGGTGCTGTCAAAGCATCTATCAGAACCGCTCCCGGATCCCTGGATCTGGACCCGTAGTGAGGAAGTTTGGCGTTCTGGCGAGACGCCATGAGATCTATCTCTGGTTTGCCCCAACGTCGAAGTATTTGGGCAAAGACCTCCGGATGAAGTTCCCACTCCCCCGGATGAAAAGTCTGGCGACTCAAAAAATCCGCCTCCCAGTTCTCCACTCCCGGGATGTGGATTGCTGACAGGTGGCAAGAGTGAGACTCTGCCCAGCGAATTATCTTTGATACTTCCATCATTGCTAGGGAGCTTCTTGTCCCTCCCTGATGGTTGATGTAAGCTACAGTCGTGATGTTGTCCGACTGAAACCTGATGAACCCCCGAGTTGTTAATTGGGGCCAAGCCAGAAGGGCATTGAGAACTGCTCTCAATTCCAGAATGTTTATTGGAAGGAGACTCTCCTCCTGATTCCATAGTCCCTGAGCCTTCAGAGAATTCCAGACAGCGCCCCAACCTAGTAGGCTGGCGTCTGTTGTTACAATTGTCCAGTCTGGCCTGCTGAATGGCATCCCCCTGGACAGGTGTGGCCGATAAAGCCACCATAGAAGAGAATTTCTGGTCTCTTGATTCAGATTCAGAGTAGGGGACAAATCTGAGTAATCCCCATTCCACTGACTTAGCATGCACAATTGCAGCGGTCTGAGGTGTAGGCGTGCAAAAGGTACTATGTCCATTGCCGCTACCATTAAGCCGATCACCTCCATGCATTGAGCTACTGACGGGTGTTGAATGGAATGAAGGACACGGCATGCATTTAGAAGCTTTGTTAACCTGTCTTCTGTCAGGTAAATCTTCATTTCTACAGAATCTATAAGAGTCCCCAAGAATGGAACTCTTGTGAGAGGAAAAAGAGAACTCTTCTTTTCGTTCACTTTCCATCCATGCGACCTTAGAAATGCCAGAACTAACTCTGTATGAGACTTGGCAGTTTGAAAGCTTGAAGCTTGTATTAGAATGTCGTCTAGATACGGAGCTACCGAAATCCCTCGCGGTCTTAGTACCGCCAGAAGGGCACCCAGAACCTTTGTGAAGATTCTTGGAGCCGTAGCCAATCCGAATGGAAGAGCTACAAACTGGTAGTGCCTGTCTAAGAAGGCAAACCTTAGGTACCGGTGATGATCTTTGTGAATCGGTATGTGAAGGTAAGCATCTTTTAAATCCACTGTGGTCATGTACTGACCCTTTTGGATCATGGGTAAGATTGTCCGAATAGTTTCCATTTTGAACGATGGAACTCTTAGGAATTTGTTTAGAATCTTTAAATCTAAGATTGGCCTGAAAGTTCCCTCTTTTTTGGGAACCACAAACAGGTTTGAGTAGAACCCTTGTCCTTGTTCCGACCGCGGAACCGGATGGATCACTCCCATTAATAACAGATCTTGTACACAGCGTAGAAACGCTTCTTTCTTTATCTGGTTTGTTGACAACCTTGACAGATGAAATCTCCCTCTTGGGGGAGATAATTTGAAGTCTAGAAGGTATCCCTGAGATATGATCTCTAGCGCCCAGGGATCCTGAACATCTCTTGCCCAGGCCTGGGCGAAGAGAGAAAGTCTGCCCCCCCACTAGATCCGGTCCCGGATCGAGGGCTCTCGGTTCATGCTGTCTTTGGGGCAGCAGCAGGTTTCCTGGCCTGCTTGCCCTTGTTCCAGGACTGGTTAGGTTTCCAGCCTTGCCTGTAACGAGCAACAGCTCCCTCCTGTTTTGGTGCAGTGGAGGTTGATGCTGCTCCTGTTTTGAAATTCCGAAAGGGACGAAAATTAGACTGTCTAGCCTTAGCTTTGGCTTTGTCTTGAGGTAAGGGCGTGGCCCTTACCTCCTGTAATGTCAGCGATAATTTCTTTCAAACCGGGCCCAAATAAAGACTGCCCCTTGAAAGGTATATTAAGTAATTTGGACTTAGAAGTAACATCAGCTGACCAGGATTTTAGCCACAGCGCCCTACGTGCCTGGATGGCGAATCCTGAGTTCTTAGCCGTAAGTTTGGTTAAATGTACTACGGCCTCCGAAATGAATGAATTAGCTAGTTTAAGGACTCTAAGCCTGTCCGTAATGTCGTCTAGCGTAGATGAACTAAGGTTCTCTTCCAGAGACTCAATCCAAAATGCTGCCGCAGCCGTAATCGGCGCGATACATGCAAGGGGTTGCAATATAAAACCTTGTTGAACAAACATTTTCTTAAGGTAACCCTCTAATTTTTTATCCATTGGATCTGAAAAAGCACAGCTATCCTCCACCGGGATAGTGGTACGCTTAGCTAAAGTAGAAACTGCTCCCTCCACCTTAGGGACCGTTTGCCATAAGTCTCGAGTGGTGGCGTCTATTGGAAACATCTTTCTAAATATTGGAGGGGGTGAGAACGGCACACCGGGTCTATCCCACTCCTTAGTAACAATTTCAGTTAGTCTCTTAGGTATAGGAAAAACGTCAGTACTCGCCGGTACCGCAAAGTATTTATCCAACCTACACAATTTCTCTGGTATTGCAACGGTGTTACAATCATTGAGAGCTGCTAAAACCTCCCCTAGTAATACACGGAGGTTCTCCAATTTAAATTTAAAATTTGAAATATCTGAATCCAATCTGTTTGGATCAGAACCGTCACCCACAGAATGAAGCTCTCCGTCCTCATGCTCTGCAAGCTGTGACGCAGTATCAGACATGACCCTAGTATTGTCAGCGCACTCTGTTCTCACCCCAGAGTGATCACGCTTGCCTCTTAGTTCTGGTAATTTAGACAAAACTTCAGTCATAACAGTAGCCATATCTTGTAATGTTATCTGTAATGGTCGCCCAGATGTACTAGGCGCCATAATATCACGCACCTCCCGGGCGGGAGATGCAGGTACTGCCGCGTGAGGCGAGTTAGTCGGCATAACTCTCCCCTCGCTGTTTGGTGAAATTTGTTCAAATTGTACAGATTGACTTTTATTTAAAGTAGCATCAATACAGTTAGTACATAAATTTCTATTGGGCTCCACCTTGGCATTGGAACAAATGACACAGATATCTTCCTCTGAGTCAGACATGTTTAACACACTAGCAATAAACTTGCAACTTGGTTATAATCTTTTTTAGCAAAAACGTACTGTGCCTCAAAGAGGTACTAAACGATTAAATGACAGTTGAAATAATGAACTGAAAAACAGTTATAGCATCAAACTTTAAAACAACACAACTTTTAGTAAAGGTTTGTTCCCATTAGTAAAATAATTAAATTTGACATAAAAAATTACAGAGCAACGTTTTTATTCACAGTCAATATAAAATTCTCACAGCTCTGCTGAGAGAATCTACCTCCCTCCAAAGAAGTTTGAAGACCCCTGAGATCTGTCAGAGATGAACCGGATCATGCAGGAAATATAAGAGTAGCTGACTGGAAATTTTTGATGCGTAGCAAAGAGCGCCAAAAACGGCCCCTCCCTCTCACACACAGCAGTGAAGAGAAACGAAACTGTCACAATTAAAAGCAAACAACTGCCAAGTGGAAAATAATGCCCAAATATTTATTCACTCAGTACCTCAGAAATGTAAACGATTCTACATTCCAGCAAAAACGTTTAACATGATAAATACTTATTAAAAGGATTAGTGACTTTTAACAGAGTAGTTCCGGTGAAATACCATCCCCAGAATACTGAAATGTATACATACATGTCATTATAACGGTATGGCAGGATTTTCTCATCAATTCCATTCAGAAAATAAAAACTGCTACATACCTCAATGCAGATTCATCTGCCCGCTGTCCCCTGATCTGAAGCTTTTACCTCCCTCAGATGGCCGAGAACAGCAATATGATCTTAACTACTCCGGTTAAAATCATAGTAAAAAACTCTGGTAGATTCTTCCTCAAACTCTGCCAGAGAAGTAATAACACGCTCCGGTGCTATTGTAAAATAACAAACTTTTGATTGAAGTCATAAAAACTAAGTATAATCACCATAGTCCTCTCACACATCCTATCTAGTCGTTGGGTGCAAGAGAATGACTGGGACTGACGTAGAGGGGAGGAGCTATATGCAGCTCTGCTGGGTGAATCCTCTTGCATTTCCTGTTGGGGAGGAGTTATATCCCAGAAGTAATGATGACCCGTGGACTGATCACACATAACAGAAGAAATGGCTTACCGGATCCCATAGGGAAAATGACAGCTTCCAGCATTACATCGTCTTGTTAGAAATGTGTCATACCTCAAGCAGCAAAAGTCTGCTCACTGTTTCCCCCAACTGAAGTTAATTCCTCTCAACAGTCCTGTGTGGAAACAGCCATCGATTTTAGTAACGGTTGCTAAAATCATTTTCCTCTTACAAACAGAAATCTTCATCACCTTTCTGTTTCAGAGTAAATAGTACATACCAGCACTATTTTAAAATAACAAACTCTTGATTGAATAATAAAAACTACAGTTAAACACCAAAAAACTCTAAGCCATCTCCGTGGAGATGTTGCCTGTACAACGGCAAAGAGAATGACTGGGGAAGGCGGAGCCTAGGAGGGATCATGTGACCAGCTTTGCTGGGCTCTTTGCCATTTCCTGTTGGGGAAGAGAATATCCCACAAGTAAGGATGACGCCGTGGACCGGACACACCTATGTTGGAGAAAACGATATAAACGTTTTTAAACAGTCACAACAAACTGCCACAGCTCTGCTGTGGCCCTACCTGCCCATACAACGACTTTGGAAGGCACAAAAACCCCTTAGAGAGGTCCTATATGTTCAGGGGACTCCTTCAGGGAAGCTGGATGTCTCAAGCTGCAAAAACTAATGGAAAATAGGCCCCTCCCAACCTGTACTCACAGTGAGAGGGCCTTAAAAAACTATCCCTAGGCAAAATCTAGTCAGCCATGTGGAAAAACTGGGCCCCACCAATATGAAATAAACGTTTATATTATCGGTTATTTGTAGAGCGCCAACAGATTACACCTCAAGCAAACGTTATATCTATTCAGTAATGTGAGTAAATAATAAAAATATTACCCTTTACAGCAAGCATAATACCAGTCGTTATGAAATCACTGTAATCAGGGTTACCTTAAATAAATCCAGTATTGTCAGCATTTTCTAGCTTATCATTTCTCTAGAAAAATTTAAAACTGCACATACCTCAGAGCAGGACACGCTATTCCCCCAGCTGAAGTTACCTCATCTCTTCAGTTATGTGTGAGAACAGCAATGGATCTTAGTTACAACCTGCTAAGATCATCAAAGACCACAGGCAGACTCTTCTTCAACTTTCTGCCTGAGGCTAAAATAGTACAACTCCGGTACCATTTGAAAATAACAAACTTTTGATTGAAGATAAACTACATTAATGCACCACATCTCTCTAGCTGCTTCCCTTGTCGAGAGCTGCAAGAGAATGACTGGGAAGTGGCAGTTAGGGGAGGAGCTATATAGACAGCTCTGCTGTGGGTGATCCTCTTGCAGCTTCCTGTTGGGAAGGAGAATATCCCACAAGCAATGGATGAATCCGTGGACTGGATACACCTTACAAGAGAAAATGAAGTCAGAATAGCAATCTTCATCGATTTCTCCCCTTTTAGATGTGCACTTACTTCCAGCAACCTCAATCCTATGAGGTAAGAATGTAGCAATATCACTGATGGGCTTGGCACCTCCTGTAGTATGGATCAAGCTGATTGTGGGTCTCTCAATACGAAGACTTCAAGGCCTTGTCACTTTCTGCTCATGTAGAAATATGGCACACACCCTTGATTCTCGTGCTCTCTTAGTGGATGGAAAATTTAAAATCCTCAACTTATGAGGCATGAAATCAGCACATAGAAAGTTTGATGCGAGGACTCCAGCAAAAGTTCGTTATAACAAGGATGTCCTAAATAACACCAGAAGCTCCAGACACACAGATACAAAAAACTTAGTCCAATACAAATTTTAGTGGTTAACCTTCCCTATATGTATCACCTTACGCGTTTCGAAGGGGATTATAATGTTCAATTCCCTTCTTCATCAGAGGTGAGAGTCCATTTATCTAGACTCACCTTAAATAGGGCCCATGATTATTCATTTGCTACATTGTTTTTCTGGGATTCCGATCGTCAGTGTGACACGCAGAGGGTATTTCCGGTAACTGTGAAACGCAAAGCGTCATTTCCGGTCTTGCGCGATAGCAGTAAGAAATGCTCCCTTCATCCAAACAGGTTGTCATGGATACAGACAACAATCCGCTCGCATCCGCGAGTCAGTATGGAGAAGGTTCAAAATGTGTGATACCCTGCGTGTCACACTGATCTATAAACTATTCCACACTCATTTATGCAACTACTTAAAAATAGGACTACTTATATGTTAACTTAATACAGGATAAAGGGGCAACATATAAGCCACACTTTTTACCATACAGTAAACTCTGATATAAATAAAGACTTATACAACCAGAAATGGTTTCCTGAGTATTAAATTATTAATAAATGAATATCAAGAACGTCTAAAAATGCATATATTAACAATATCTATATGAAATTTAAAATAGTATATAGAAATGCATAAGACAATGTATAAACATATTAAAATATATAATATATGTACATCTTAAGACTTTGTCTAATATGAAAATATTAAAAACCTTAAAAATACAGAGCAGGGAGTTAATATCAAATATATAATAAAATTATTATACTAATACCTTAAAAACATTACACTTTTAACTTACAGAAGGGATTATAGACAGACTTATAATAAAATATAATATATATAACGGATGTCCTTAATATCAAAAACATATCAATTTATATAAGAGCATATATAAAAGTCCATGGGGGGGGGGGGGAGAGAGAGAGAATAGGCAACAGACCTAAGGTTGCGGGGATCACAAAACATTGGTTCTGCTCAAAATATCTCCCTTAAGAGTAAGTGGTCTGTCATACATTTACAGAAAAGCTGCAATATCTATATCCACATTTCGTCCCGCAGGAGTTCCTGTATTAAATGCGTGGATCCAGAAGGTCTCCCTCTGTCTAAGCAGGGTTTCCCTGTTGCCACCTCTTTTTCCTACACATACATGCTCCAAAATCGTACCCCTAAGGCAGTCTGGATTCTTGTTATGTATCTGCCAATAGTGGTCAGACAGATTGTGTGATTTTAGGCCCTCTTTAATGTTTGTAATATGCTCGTATAGCCTTTTTTTTGTATGGCCTCGTCGTTCTACCTATGTATTGGAAATTACAACTGCATTGAAGTAGGTACACTACAAAAGTAGTTTTACAGTTTACCAAACTACTTACATTCTTTCCCATTAGAGGTTGAATTAATACTTTTTGTAGGTCTATTGCCATGGTACATCCATTCACACGAGATACAATTGAGTCTGTTACATTTATAGAATCCTATGGATCCCTTATTTATCCAGTTCTCCCTATTTCTCATGTCCTTTAGCTGACTAGGGGCTACAATCGATTTTAAATTTTTGTTTCTTTTAAAAATACAGTTGGGTTTTGTCCCTTAGCAGGTCATCTTTCTGTAGGATATACCAGTGTTTTTTAAGTATATGATCCCTCATTGTATGTGGATATGAAGCTGGTATTTACATTTCTTTGTTTTGTCTCACATTTGGATATTTTAAAGTTGACCACTCCCTTTTTTATCCCTACTGGATAACGCCAAATATGAAGGGATTTTAAATGAGGATGAATTTTTGTTTCTTAATAGAGGAGAGCCAAAAACAGCTCTCTTCTATCATTTACCAAAGGTTCAAAGACAATCAGAATCCCCCGGGCAGACCTATAATTGCAGGAATCGATTCACTAACTTCTCCATTGTTGGAATATGTGGATCGCTTCCAGCAGCCCATAGTGCCAAAAATCAAATCTTATATCAGGGATACACCCGATACCATATCAAAGATTACTAAGATAAAATGGGACAATGATTATATGTGGGCAACTATTGATGTAACTGCTCTTTATACCAATATTCCACATGCGTTGGGGATTGAAGCAGTTGGATATTGGCTACAATCATTAACCAACTTGACACAAACAAAACAATCATTCCTTAAGGAGGCAATTGGTTTCATCTTAGAAAAAAACTACTTCCTGTTTGAAAATGAGTACTATGTACAGGTTGGCGGTACGGCTATGGGCACTAAATTTGCCCCTAGCTACACCAACCTGTACATGGGATATTGGGTGGAGAAATACATTTGGCCAAATAACCTATTTTGTAACAATGTCATTACCTGGCTCAGATTCATAGACGATATAGTCTTAATTTGGAGGGGGGAGGAAGATGCTCTGCATAAACATTAACTGTTCTCCATCTTGAGACTTTTTAATCTTTAGCACTGACACCGGTTGTTTTGTGCTTAAATAAAGGACATTTTATCTTTCATCAGCTACTTGCATTTGTTTAATTTTTTAAAATAGGAATCTACCATACCCCAGAGAGGGGAAGTCTATTATTATCTCTCCTTAAAGGTGATAATATACAACTAGAAAAGAAAGGATTCTACCTACACCATACAGATGAAATTCATCACTGGAAATTAAAAGTCACCATACTCCACAGAGGAGAAGCACCTTTAAAAAGGCACAAGAAATAAAGCAGCATAGAATCCCATAAGTACCTTACTCCAACTGGTCACGAAGAAAAACATCTTTAACACAGATAGAGATAAAATTCCCCCCAAGGCTCCTCACATACCTCACATGTTTGAGGTTTAAAAAGGTGAGCAACATTTCTTACATTATACTGTAAACCAGTATATTTATACTGCGCCATAAATTGTTCTCTTTTTTATGTTTCTCCCTCTCTACGAGCGCTACAATTTGGAACCTTTAACTCCTACCCTTACATATATATATATACACACACACATACATACACACATATATATATATATATATATATATATATATATATATATATATATATATATACACACACAAATATATATACTATATTAGATAATTTAAAGCTTATACTGTCCAGCACTAACCATTCCCTTTAATATAAAGGAATATGTATAGTCAAAAATGTATCAAACCTTTTGTGGCATAAGCAACAATTAAACAAAAGAATCAACTAAACCAAAAAGGAGCATAAAAAGGAGCATTTATTGGAGACAGCATGAGAAAATAAAATAATGACCCTGCAGGATACCATATTAGTTACCTCTCATAGTGCACTATGATAATATCTACCAGCTGGGAAAAACTAAAATTAAATATAAGATATAATCTTAACGGGTGATCAGCCCTAGGCTTGAAAAACATAAATGTTAAACTGTTGAAAGTCACAGAAATAAACAGAAATGTCCCAGTATAGCAGAAAAATCCTTGCTGGTCTTTAATCTTTAGATTGGAAGTAAATCGTGTGACAAGTGGTGCTGTTAGAACAACCTGCAGAGTGGGTTACTATTCGTATAATGAAATTCCGCTGTAGCGATAATTATGAATCATTCCTTGACTTCAAGACACTGTTTAAAGTAGCTTATTCCGCCGTAGCGGCAAACATTCACCAGTCCTGGTAACCAACTTAATGCAGTATAGTATTCCGCCTGAGCGGTAAGTATTTGACCAGTTCTTGGTTTTATAACATATATTAATAAACACTGTCTGAGCATATGATCCTCCGTAGCGGTTATACTTGCAGTTAAGCTTGAGAGTCCACTGTTTGCGGCTGCACCTCCTCTATCCCTTCTGTCCAAACTGTAGGACCGGAGTTCCTGGGGTGCTCCTCTCAGACTTCGTAACCCTTCAGGTCTGCGGTTGTTGTGTGGCCACCTGATCACCTCATATTCGATAGAAAGACAGCACTTTCTCCAAGTGTTCTGACAAACACTCCAGCCAGCCAGCTACGCGCGTTTCACCCCTAAGGCTATGGGGCTTCTTCCGGCTCCAAAGAACAATCAGTAATCAACAGGTGTGTATAGAGATCCCTTTAAGGAAAACACTATGGAGGAAAACTCCTCCCTCACTGAAGCCTTGTAGAATTACATTCAATACTTGGGGTAAAATAGTAACATTGTTAAACAGAAACAGTGTATCTTTATTGTTGATACATATTTAAAGTGTTAAACATTTAAAGAATTTGACTGCGGAAATATAAAGATACCGCAAATTTTGAAAGTTAAAGATGCTCCTTTTTGATTGAGTATTACTGAGAATTATTTACAATTATCTTACTATAGATTGTGAAATATCAATAGAATAAAACGATATTTACTCGCTTTGTTGAAAATGAAGGCTATACTTTGCTAATATTATGGCAAGCTTTGAATTTTTAAAAAATCATTTACATATATAGATTAATTAATCTTTAATTTTATAAATAATTTTACTCAATTTTATCAAATTAATTTAGGGGATCCAGACATGATTAGTCCTTACCTTCAAATTTTTTTAGTATAATAAAGAAAAGATAGATAGATTTGCAAACTATTTGAAAGTGATCATTCGCCCAAAAAACATGCATAATTAATTTCCTCATTCATGCCTAGAGGGACTAGTGCTTTTAAATTAAAAATCCATTTACATTCATTCTGCAATAATTTTTTATCCAAGTCACCACCTCTCTCTCTGAGGTCAATTTTCTGTAGGCCTCTAAATTTTAATTCATGTTTATTGCTATTATGAAATAGGAAGAAATGTTGTGCTACACTGCTAGTATCAATAAGTTTGTTCTTTATATCTCTTTTGTGTTCTTTTATTCTCTCCTTTAGCTCTCTATACGTTTTACCAACGTAATAACAAGGACAGTTACAGTAAACTAAATATATTACTCCTTCACTAGTGCAGTTTATGTGTCCCTGGATGTACCACTGTTTCCCAAATTTATCAATAAATTTATTTCCAGTGATCATAATCGAACAGACTGAACATTAACATTTAAAGTTGCCATCCTTGGTTTTATATTGTGACAACCAGTTACCAGATTTATTTGAACGAAAACTGCTTTTAACTAATTTATCTTTAAGATTAGGTGCTTTTTTGGCTGTCATTTGAGGCATATTGCCAACTTGCTTAGCTATAGAATTGTCTAGTGTTAGAATGTGACAATGTTTCAGTAGAATTGCTCTGATTTTTGCCCAAGAATCATTGTAAGTACTAATGAATCTCACTACATCTCCTTGTGGTTTTTCTTTTGATTTATATAGTATTTCTTGTCTGTCCCTGTATCTTGTTTTTCTATATGCTGCTTTGAGGCTATTTTGAGAATACTCTTACAAATTTTCTCACCAAATCCATTAAGGATAGACCAAAAATGAGAATTAGAGACAACCTCACTAGGAGTGAGAGGACAGCCCTTAAATCCTTGAAAAAAGACAGCTCAATAGTGATTCGCCCAGCCGATAAGGGTGGGGCGATAGTCCTGTTGGATACCACATACTATAAGAAAGAAATCCTTGGACAACTATCTGACAAGAAAACATACATGCCACTTAGGGGTGACCCAACATTGAGGCTCAAACAGAAAATTGACACCACACTAATGGAGTTTATGCCGTGAACATCCAATAATCCCCTTGCTGTATACTTTACCTAAGGTGCATAAAAATGCCAATAACCCCCCAGGGAGACCTATTGTCTCAGCGAGGGGTTCGCTACTCCAACCATTAGCACAGTTTGTCGATCATTACCTACAGCCTTTGGTTCAATCTATGCCATCATATATACGTGATTCGAATGACTATTACTGGCATCAAGAGGTTGGAGAATATTACTGATGGAGTCCTTCTGGTCACTCTCGACGTGTCGAGTCTTTACACGGTCATCCCCCATCAAGATGGCGTTACAGCTGTTACACAGGCACTTAGGAAGGCAGCATACATTGGCCCATCAGAAGAGGTACTCATCTGTCTCCTCTCACTATGTCTTATGGAAAATTATTTTCTATTCAACTCTACATTCTATTTACAGATTTCTGGGACAGCAATGGGGTCCAATGTGGCCCCATCGCTGGCCAATCTGTTTATGGCACTGTATGAAACATTTATCATGAAGGTCTTCAATAATGACAACATCAGGTATTACTGTCGATATATAGACGACCTGTTTTTGATATGGTCAGATGGAGAAGATAGTCTAACACGATGGATTGAGCATCTGAATACCCTTGAGAGTCCTACTAAATTTACCCACACAATCAGCCACTCCACGGTGGACTACTTGAACGTTAGGGTCTTTAAAGTAGATGGGAGATTGGGCACAACTTTATTCCGCAAAGCCACTGACCGTAATTCATTATTACACGCCAGAAGTTGCCACCAACCCAGCCTTATACACAATATCCCTAAGGCCCAGTACCAACGGGTGATCAGCAATAATACCAATGAGATATTATGCGAAGAACAACTACGGGATATGACACAGCGATTCATTGAAAGAGGATATAGGCAAAAGGATCTTCTGGAGATGAAATAATTTGTGCTATCAGCTGTGGAACCAGGAGAGGAGACTCCATCTAAACAAGATGATCAACTCACTTTTGTGACCACATACTCACCGGAGATCATACCATTAACCCATACCATTAAAGAAGAATGGAACCTGATTGAAGCAGATCACACGCTGCCTTTCAAGAATTGGAAGGCACCGAGGATAGGGTTCAGACGAGGAAGAAACTTGAGAGATTATCTTGTTAAAGCTGACATCAACCCTGAAGGGGGTGTATGGACATGGCTGAAGACAAACAAGAAAGGGTGCTATCGCTGTATTAGTTGTGTTACTTGCAGTGGGATGATTACTGGCTCTCACTTTCTTCATCCGGAAAGCAACAAGACATATGAGATCAAGTACTATCTAACTTGCACTACTCAATTCGTAATATATCTTCTGAATTACCTCTGCGGAAAATTTTACATCGGCAAAACAACTGACGATGCTAGAACGAGGATGGCCAACCATAGGTCTAGCATTCGCTTGGCCATAAGAAATAGAAAGGCAGACCAGCCGGTAGCAAGACACTTCTTGGAGACAGGGCACACTGTCAATGACCTGAGATTTCGACTGATCGACCACGTACCGATTCCACGAAGGGGAGGAGACAGAGGAAACATGCTACTACGCAAAGAATCAAGATGGATCTATGAACTGGGTACCCTCTGCCCCAGGGGTCTTAATACCCACACAGGATGGCAATGCTATCTATGAACTATGAGGTCCATGTTACACCAGTGGGGTGTTTGATGTTTCACATCATTGAGAGTTCATGATCCATAAGTCTTTACTCTTCTCTCTCCTCCCCTTCTATTCTTCTATTTTTCTTTTTCTCTTTATTTTATTTTATTTTTCATCGCTTTTCGCTCTTTGTCTTTTTTCTTTCTCCACTTTTTCTTCCTTCTTTTCTCTTTGTGTTAAGTTCTCATCCTTCTCCTAGTTCTGGCTTCTTTTCCTCTCTTCTTTCTTTCTTCTTTCATCTTTCTCTCTTTTTTCTTTATATATATATTTTTTTTTTCTCTCTCTTTTTTTTTCTCTTTATCTCTATTCATCTATATCTCTATTACATTAGATTGAACTATGAGCACAATACTCTCTGTCCTATATTGCCTCTATGGAAGATTCATAGGTGGCCCTCTTATTATGTTGTGATTACCCTGTCCATTATATGGACTTATTGATTTTATCTTATTTTAATTTTATGTTTCACTTACACTTTGACACCCCGTGTTGTTCTTCATTTGGGTGGTCTGTCTCATTCCATACCGACATTCAGCGCTATTTGATTGACAGATAGATACATTTTGTTTTAAATTATGTAATGAGGGATACATTTGTTCTTTTTTTTGGTTACTTAGTCCTTTGAATTTAGTAGAGGAGCTGTGACTCCTTTTAGCTTAGAAAATAATTACTATATAGTGACACACAGGGATGACAGCGACATACAGCTGACTAATGGATATCATCCATTATGTGCTGATAATGGATGTCTTTAATTGTGTTAGATTTGTCTTATTTTCCTTTTTCTGCTCTATTTTTTGAGCCTTATTATTTGACTTTATTCTTTGTTCATATTTTATTTAGGTTTGTGATTTATGCATTTAGTTAGCTCATGTATTGAGATGGATCAATATTACACTTAGGTTTCAACATGAGATTAAGCACGTTTATTTTCTTATTTTTGCAGGACTAATGGGATCAAGTGGCGATCTGTTAGTGTAACTCACTCTTAGGATGTTCATGCCTGCATTTGATGAGAACACAGCCTGTGTTAGGTGAGAACACAGCCACAAACAGTTGAGTGGTAACGGTAGAAATTGATAGGTGTGCTCATCAGTGACAGTACGACATATAGACTCGGTTAACACTTGGTTATGTTTTGATACGCCCATATGGGGGCGGTCCCACTAACGATTGGATAGTTCTCGGCATTGTATTTACTTTTGGTAGGATGGCTGTAGCAGAAGAACCAAGTGCGGCACTAACAGGGCTTACATATTTGTGCTAATCTGCTTGTATAGAGTCACGACGTTGATTCTGTAAGACACGGATTGTCCGTTATCTGTGCTGCTTGAGATGCTTGAGATGGTAGCTCTAACACAAATACAGATTAGTTTCGGCCACTTATTTAGAGTTAACACTGGTCATCTAAGGGCGGCCTCATAGTGTTTTTTATCATAGACATGCAGCGGTCTGGGGAACGCTATATTTGAGAGTATAATAAATGGGATATTTTAGTTTTCTGAGGCAATATGCGTCCCTAGTGACAGGTGGGCGTAGTTTGAATGCATTTAGCTATGACGTATCTAGCACTGAGTGCCATGACGCCGCTGATTGGTGTTATTATGATCTCCAGGAGTCAGAACACTGCTGGTTGGTGGTATTACGATTTCCATGAGCCAGGGCGATAATGATTGGTTGAATTACGATCCCCCTTTTTTACTGTTGATTTACTGTCTTGTTGACACATTTAATGATATTTAGCTGACTTGCATGTATGGTTGGAGTGAGATTGCCCCCCCTTTTTATTAGCAACACGGAGTTTCATGTTTAAATTACCTTACTATTCACTTGAATCACTATATACACTAGTTTTGTATCATTGACAGCTATTGGTCACTATATAAGGTGTGTCATGTAACTTTGGCCAGGATTTTGCTACATTCTATTATTAACCTTATAGCACCCTGACAAGCTGCAAAAGTTGGTGAGAGTGCACTTACACCACTGTTTGGAATATATATATATATATGTGTATATATATATATATATATATATATATATATATATATATATATATATATAAATAACATTTACATAAGAAAATGGGAGAGGATAAAATCCAGAATACTTCACTTATTTCCTTTCAGATAAGGTAGTTTTTTCGTACTAAATTAGGATTTCTTCCTAAGGTTGTTTGGAATGGAACATTAATCAGGAGATTGTTATTCCTTCCTTGTGTCCTAATCCTCCTTCTCAGAAGGAAAGACTTCTGCACAATTTTGGACGTGGTCTGTTGTCAGTCGTCTTTGTGGTTTTCTCAGGAAAAAACGCAAGGGTCAGGAAGCTACGGCTGCTACTTTCTTTTTGGCTGAAGAGTATTATATGTTTTGCATATGAAACTGCTGGACAACAGCCCCCCTAGAGAGTTACGGCACTTCCTCATGGGCATTAAAAAATGAAGCTTCTGTGGAACAGATTTGCTAGGCTGCAATTTGGTCCTCTCTTCACACTTTTTCAAAGTTCTATAAATTTGTCGCTTTTGCTTCGGCCGAGGCCGTTTTTGGGAGAAAGGTTCTTCAAGCAGTGGTGCCTTCCGTTTAGGTTCCCTGTCTTGACTCTCCCATATCATCTGTGTACTCTAGCTTGGGTATTGAATCCCATTAGTAATTAAGATGATCCGTGGACTCATCGTGTCTTAAAAAAGAAAATTTATGCTTTATATATATATATATAACAGAATTTATGTTTACCTGATAAATTACTTTCTCCAACGGTGTGTCCGGTCCACGGCGTCATCCTTACTTGTGGGATATTCTCTTCCCCAACAGGAAATGGCAAAGAGCCCAGCAAAGCTGGTCACATGATCCCTCCTAGGCTCCGCCTACCCCAGTCATTCGACCGACGTTAAGGAGGAATATTTGCATAGGAGAAACCATATGATACCGTGGTGACTGTAGTTAAAGAAAATAAATTATCAGACCTGATTAAAAAACCAGGGCGGGCCGTGGACCGTACACACCGTTGGAGAAAGTAATTTATCAGGTAAACATAAATTCTGTTTTCTCCAACATAGGTGTGTCCGGTCCACGGCGTCATCCTTACTTGTGGGAACCAATACCAAAGCTTTAGGACACGGATGAAGGGAGGGAGCAAATCAGGTCACCTAAATGGAAGGCACCACGGCTTGCAAAACCTTTCTCCCAAAAATAGCCTCAGAAGAAGCAAAAGTATCAAACTTGTAAAATTTGGTAAAAGTGTGCAGTGAAGACCAAGTCGCTGCCCTACATATCTGATCAACAGAAGCCTCGTTCTTGAAGGCCCATGTGGAAGCCACAGCCCTAGTGGAATGAGCTGTGATTCTTTCAGGAGGCTGCCGTCCGCAGTCACATAAGCCAATCTGATGATGCTTTTAATCCAAAAAGAGAGAGAGGTAGAAGTTGCTTTTTGACCTCTCCTTTTACCAGAATAAACAACAAACAAGGAAGATGTTTGTCTAAAATCCTTTGTAGCATCTAAATAGAATTTTAGAGCACGGACAACATCCAAATTGTGCAACAAACGTTCCTTCTTCGAAACTGGTTTCGGACACAAAGAAGGTACGACTATCTCCTGGTTAATGTTTTTGTTAGAAACAACTTTTGGAAGAAAACCAGGTTTAGTACGTAAAACCACCTTATCTGCATGGAACACCAGATAAGGAGGAGAACACTGCAGAGCAGATAATTCTGAAACTCTTCTAGCAGAAGAAATTGCAACCAAAAACAAAACTTTCCAAGATAATAACTTAATATCAACGGAATGTAAGGGTTCAAACGGAACCCCCTGAAGAACTGAAAGAACTAAGTTGAGACTCCAAGGAGGAGTCAAAGGTTTGTAAACAGGCTTGATTCTAACCAGAGCCTGAACAAAGGCTTGAACATCTGGCACAGCTGCCAGCTTTTTGTGAAGTAACACAGACAAGGCAGAAATCTGTCCCTTCAAGGAACTTGCAGATAATCCTTTCTCCAATCCTTCTTGAAGAAAGGATAGAATCTTAGGAATCTTTACCTTGTCCCAAGGGAATCCTTTAGATTCACACCAACAGATATATTTTTTCCATATTTTGTGGTAAATTTTTCTAGTTACAGGCTTTCTGGCCTGAACAAGAGTATCAATAACAGAATCTGAGAACCCTCGTTTTGATAAGATCAAGCGTTCAATCTCCAAGCAGTCAGCTGGAGTGAGATCAGATTCGGATGTTCGAACGGACCTTGAACAAGAAGGTCTCGTCTCAAAGGTAGCTTCCATGGTGGAGCCGATGACATATTCACCAGATCTGCATACCAAGTCCTGCGTGGCCACGCAGGAGCTATCAAGATCACCGACGCCCTCTCTTGATTGATCCTGGCTACCAGCCTGGGGATGAGAGGAAACGGCGGGAATACATAAGCTAGTTTGAAGGTCCAAGGTGCTACTAGTGCATCTACTAGAGTCGCCTTGGGATCCCTGGATCTGGACCCGTAGCAAGGAACCTTGAAGTTCTGACGAGAGGCCATCAGATCCATGTCTGGAATGCCCCACAGTTGAGTAATTTGGGCAAAGATTTCCGGATGGAGTTCCCACTCCCCCGGATGTAATGTCTGACGACTCAGAAAATCCGCTTCCCAATTTTCCACTCCTGGGATGTGGATTGCAGATAGGTGGCAGGAGTGAGTCTCCGCCCATTGAATGATTTTGGTCACTTCTTCCATCGCCAGGGAACTCCTTGTTCCCCCCTGATGGTTGATGTACGCAACAGTCGTCATGTTGTCTGATTGAAACCGTATGAACTTGGCCTTTGCTAGCTGAGGCCAAGCCTTGAGAGCATTGAATATCGCTCTCAGTTCCAGAATATTTATCGGTAGAAGAGATTCTTCCCGAGACCAAAGACCCTGAGCTTTCATGGGTCCCCAGACCGCGCCCCAGCCCATCAGACTGGCGTCGGTCGTGACAATGACCCACTCTGGTCTGCGGAAGGTCATCCCTTGTGACAGGTTGTCCAGGGACAGCCACCAACGGAGTGAGTCTCTGGTCCTCTGATTTACTTGTATCTTCGGAGACAAGTCTGTATAGTCCCCATTCCACTGACTGAGCATGCACAGTTGTAATGGGCTTAGATGAATGCGCGCAAAAGGAACTGTGTCCATTGCCGCTACCATCAAACCTATTACTTCCATGCACTGCGCTATGGAAGGAAGAGGAACGGAATGAAGTGTTTGACAAGAGTTTAGAAGTTTTGTTTTTCTGGCCTCTGTCAGAAAAATCCTCATTTCTAAGGAGTCTATTATTGTTCCCAAGAAGGGAACTGATTAGGGAAAGCCCCTAGAGAATAAGGTGTCTAAAACAGTGCCTGCCGATATTATTTTACAAAAATACCCAGATTAAATGATTCCTCAAGGCTAAATATGTGTATTATGAATCGATTTAGCCCAGAAAATGACTACAGTCTTAATAAGCCCTTGTGAAGCCCTTATTTACTGTCTGAATAAAAATGGCTTACCGGATCCCATAGGGAAAATGACAGCTTCCAGCATTACATCGTCTTGTTAGAATGTGTCATACCTCAAGCAGCAAAAGACTGCTCACTGTTCCCCCAACTGAAGTTAATTCCTCTCAACAGTCCTGTGTGGAACAGCCATGGATTTTAGTAACGGTTGCTAAAATCATTTTCCTCTTACAAACAGAAATCTTCATCTCTTTTCTGTTTCAGAGTAAATAGTACATACCAGCACTATTTTAAAATAACAAACTCTTGATTGAATAAAAAAACTACAGTTAAACACTAAAAAACTCTAAGCCATCTCCGTGGAGATGTTGCCTGTACAACGGCAAAGAGAATGACTGGGGTAGGCGGAGCCTAGGAGGGATCATGTGACCAGCTTTGCTGGGCTCTTTGCCATTTCCTGTTGGGGAAGAGAATATCCCACAAGTAAGGATGACGCCGTGGACCGGACACACCTATGTTGGAGAAATATATATATATATATATATATATATATATATATATATATATATATATATATATATATATATATATATATATATATATATATATATATATATATATATATATATATATAAGATAACAGGGAAGAACCATTTGAAACCGTAACTACTGAATCAATAAACTTGGATAATTTTTTTAATCCAAATGAATGAAAATAAATCCTCTAGTAAGGTTTTCTAACTCGTGGGAAAAACATAATATATGAAATGCAGAGCATTTACACACACACATATATATATTTACACACACACACTAGGGCTGTACGATTAATTGCGATTTAAAACGAAGATTAATCGCCGCTATTTAAAAACCGCGAGTCACAATTTTTTGCAAAATAAAAAATCCTCAGAAGTGGCTGTAATGCATTGATTTGTATGCGATTTCTTGCAAACCAACGCCATCTAGTGGTTGCTTTTAGCAAACATTTGTAAAATGGCTGTTTTACTTTCACTTTCTGTTTGATCTCAGTAGCAGCCAATCAAGTCTAAAAGCAGAGCCCATGCAGGAATGAAGAGGAGGGAAAGTAAAAATAAAATAATATGGTTGCATAAGTGTGCACTAATACTTTGTTGGAGCACCTTTTGATTTTA